>NC_073693.1:265802886-265834886 GCF_029784155.1 Uranotaenia lowii | reverse complement strand
CAGTTTTAGTAATTGTCTTGATTAGAATTTCAAAGCCTGATAATGAATTTAATATAGGGCATTTTGAACTAGATCTTTTAGATACATTCAAGACAATGAAGTTAATTAGACTAAGAGCCTTTTTTCAAATAGTTGTTCAAATATTTTTTTCAAAAAGTCTATATGAATGGCATTTTCTGGTCAATAGCCAAACTTTTATATCTCATTTATTCTTTTATTCAGCCGATAGAATTTGTAGAAATTTAGCATATGTTTTTTATGAAGAGATTTACCACCGTAATTTATGTTTGTTACTTTAATATATCGGCCTTAGCAGTCAAAAGTTATGTCATTTTTAGTAGGGACATCTAAGGATTATGAATTTTTTATGTAAATGGATAGAAGGTTAGATGAAATGTGGTGGTAGATGCAACTTCTGTATCTACCACTTCATAGTAGTAGGCCCGCGAGGAACAAAAATTTGATATGTGATGATAATGCTTCTAAATAAATTCTACCCGCTTATTTCCACCATCTTTCATTTCATCTAACCTTCTATCCATCTATATAAAAAAAAAATCATAATCTTTAGATGTCCCTTCTAAAAAGGACATCACTTTTCACCGATAAATTAAAGTAACACTGGTAAAGTACCTCGTTTCTGCCGGCTAAAGTCCTCTGATTGCTATCCTTCCAGGTGTCATTATGATGTCCAAAACGGTAAGTATCTCTTTCTTTTCAGGTTCGATGGTTATTCCCAGGATGGTAAGTGTAGTTTCTTCTTCAGCGTGTAAATCAATTCACAGGTAAGTTCTCATTCTTCATATATTTCACGAAAGAAACACTGATATTAACTTAGATTACACTTATATTACTTAAATTAATTAAACTTTAACGATTTGATCACAATAATAACAACGATAGAAGAACGTAAATTGGTTTGTTTATAAGTGACGTCTTCGACTGCCAGCAACAGAAAAGTCACACGTTTCTTCCCAAAGGGTCTTTTATAGACGGCCTGGCGGAAACTGCCTTTCGCAGTTTGATCGCTGCTAACGCGCCCCAATATGACAGCAAGCCTCATCGTCCAAACTTCACACTCCTAGTATTTCTCAAAACCAGATAGCGCCACATCACCCAAATTCGTGTATCGCGAACAAACACTAAGCATATGTTTACTTAATTTTTACAGATACGGTATACACAATAAATGACGTTCCGAAACATCTGAGATATTCAGATTTGAAGGGAGTATGTCAAATCTGAATGATCCACGTGGCGAGCCTAAACTTATCCAATTTTTTTTTTCGAGTTTTATAAACGTGTTGAACATAGTTATCGTCCCCGAATGTAATTTGAATTTGAGTAAATGATTCTAATTTTTGTAAATTAAAATAGCTGATTAAATTTTGTCTTAGAAATACATAGATGCATCACGTGTAAATGAATGTGTCCAAAAAGTTGAGCCTAGAATCAAAGAATTTAAATTCAATTAATATCCACTGGTTAACATGTAAGCTTTGATCAAGAAACAAAACAAACAACGTTTGTGCCACCACAATCTAATTGACTTGCAAAAACGCAGCAACGATACATCTCGAAGCCATTGAGTTTTCCCTACCATGAAATTACTGACTATATCTAAGTATAACCGTTTCCTGTTTCAGTCGAATTTTCCATATTCATCACCCCCGGGGACGGATGATGATTACTCCTACCAATGCAATGATTGGGAAAAGCTTCGATACCTAGCTGTGCCCTACAAAGCTGTCATAATTTAGCTGATTACCATACAATGCATGCATAAAGATCATGACTCAAAGCTCACGCATCGTCATCACGTTTGTTTACAGGATTTCACAACATGATAAATCGTCACTTGAAACGGTTTACAGATGAGCAAAACGGGCTTATCGCTGCTTTTAGCTGGAAGACTTTATGCCCCCCCCCCCCCCAGGGATTATTGATTCACTGCAGTTTGAACCTTTCAATAACACGGATATTGCAATGGAAAATTTCTGATTGTTTTTTTTGCTAACTCATTCCTTTTTCCTGGACTCGTTGCACAGCTTACGCCCTATTTCATGTTTGACTAAGAGAAAAGGCTTAGCAGTATTTCAAAAGAACAAACGAATATTAAAAAGTTTCCTATTGTTCAAAAATCCTTCAATTGAAAGATCATCTTACTTATAGCTTACATATGTATATGTATCTAGAATGTATTCAAATTCAAGAATACTAATGTTTTTAAATAGTCAAACACTGTTCCTCCAGTTTTTACTCATAGATGGTAGCCCTATCTTGCAATTAAATCGAATTGATGCTCATTTTCTAATAAAGGGTGATACGATCAAAATTTGGTCAAGGGAAAATGAATCGTTTATTTAAAAAATCAAATTAAATTTCTTTTTCAAGTTTAATTAGTATAAAATTCAGGAAAAATATTCAGTTAGGCTTCCGGTTTTCCAAATCCGAATTGCCGGGCCTTACGTTTAACCCTTGCCATCAGATTTTGTACAGCCACCTTGTCCACCTTCTTCGCCGCAGAAAGCCAGTTTGCCGTGAACTGCTGCTCGTCCTTAGCAGTTTTTTTCGTCTTCTTTAGGTTCCGCTTGACGATAGCCCAGTATTTCTCAATTGGGCGGAGCTCTGGCGTGTTGGGAGGGTTCTTGTCCTTGGGAACCACCTGCACGTTGATGGCGGCGTACCAGTCCATGGCCTTTTTACCGTAATGGCAAGATGCCAAATCCGGCCAAAACAGTACGGAACAACCGTGTTTCTTCAGGAAAGGCAGCAGACGTTTATTCAAACACTCTTTCACGAAAATTTCTTGGTTGACAGTCCCGGATGCTACGACAATGCTGCTTTTCAAGCCACAGGTACAGATGGCTTGCCAAACGAGATATTTCTTCGCGAACTTTGACAGTTTCATGTGCTTGAAAATATCTGCTACCTTTCCCCTTTTTTTTGCCGTATAAAACTCCTGTCCCGGAAGCTGCTTGTAGTCGGCTTTGACGTAGGTTTCGTCGTCCATTACCACGCAGTCAAACTTCGTCAGCATCGTCGTGTACAGCCTCCGGGATCGCGCTTTGGCCGTCGTATTTTGTTTATCATCGCGATTTGGAGTCACTACCTTCTTGTAAGTCGATAGTCCGGCTCGTTTTTTGCTCGATGCACGGTTGTAGACGAAACACCCAGCTTATTTGGGGCATCTCGGAGAGAGAGGTTAAGGTTTCGCTTGAAACTACCGCCAACTCTATTTGTCTTCTCAGCGGCTTCCGGTTTTCGATTTCCCCCCGATCCAGACTTCCTGGCTGTCGACAAACGTTCCTCAAACATTTTAATTACATTTGTAACGGTTGATTTAGTAACTTTTAACAAATTTGCCAGCGAGTAGCTCGGATTTTCGCGATGCGCGAGCAAAATTTTTATACGCTGCTCTTCTTCCTTGGACGGCATTTTGACAACTGAAGAGTAGATTCCAAAATCAAAATTCGCGATGGGCTCGTTCGCAATCCCGGTATACAATTTCTCATGTGTTAAACAGAGAAAGCAATAGCCTTCACTCCAATTTCACTTCGATTAGCTGTCATTCTTATGGAAATCTGTGTAAGAGTAAAGAGCAAGCTTTATTCTTTTTAGCAGGCTTAAACCCGATAGGAGCAACATTCTACACACACACCTTCAAAATGAGCGGTGTTCAGGTTTTTTAAATGCGAAATTGAAAGAAATACGTCAAGTTGATATTGACCAAATTTTGACCGTTATCCGGGAATAATTCTGGTGTATTGAATGATTTTGGTCAGGAAATAAGTACTTGGTACCGTTTGAACGCCTTGGAAATTCGAAGATCACTAAATCAAAAAACTTGAATTTCATCAAGGTCCCTAAAAGTAAATTTCTTGGACCGATAATCAGAATAATTTTGTACTTTCCGATGAAGATTGATGGACCAGATGGCTAGCAATATTTTTGGTATGATTTGTAATTGAATCGGAAGTTGAGATGAGCAGGAATTTTGGCGGTGGTGTTTTTTTTTGCAAATCGTGAACTCCGACAAAACTGTGTTGGAAAACTACCTCGAAATGATGAGTATGGGTTTTAGTAAACCTGGAAAATCAATATTGAGGCTTAATTTGGTTTAAACTGTAAGATAGTGCTACCACTTGAAACTGGAAAAAGTGTGATTTACTGAAAAAATCTAAATTTTTGAATTCCAACCTGTTTTTTCTGATTCAAAATAAACCCAGCATGTCATTTTAATGAAGAAAGTAAGTAGTTTGGTAAAGAATTACAACTTAAATATCAAATTCCTTAGTTATAGAAGAGCATCTCTCACAACCCCCTTTTGAAACCTTTAAAAACCTTTGGGATTCAAGAAAACTCCTCATAATGCAGTTATCTATTCAAATTATTTATAGAAGCATCATTATTCACTTTTACACAGTAAGTTTTTAGAAATAATATTGTTTTTGTTGAAAAACACAAGTGGTATTATACTTATTTCGCACCTTTTTTTTCATATGTTTGGTCCTCAACGACAATTGCTACGTCCAAACAAAGTAAACTTTTGCTTGTTTTATCCGTTAAACAATTAATAACAAATTGTAGAAGAAAATTCTGGTGATTTTCAATCATTCATATTGTAACAAGCAAAACACATAGTGGTACTATTTTTATTTCGCTCACTGTACTACAACTGAAGTTCATAATTTTTTGAATTAGTGCTGGTGATCTATGTGATTGTTAAAGATGATTCATAAAACATAATTTCGATAAAAGGGAGTCTCGAACCAATCGTGGGTACGGGATAACCAGAGTTTATAAGCCTTGTTAAAACCATGTCAAAAAGGTTTTCTTCAAGGGAAAGTTTATGACTAATAAAATTAGGTTACAAGATCAATCTGGCCTATTTAAAGTTATTCATCAGCAAGAAACTTGAATAGATTTAAACTAAGTTTGATTGACATAATGCGCGTATTATTTTTTTTTAATTTTAATTATTTTTTGTCATTATTTCTCCAGAGAATTTTATCCGATATACATCTTCATAAAGCAGAACTGATCATATTCCACGAATCAACAAAAGATCAAAGAACTGAAATTATACTCATGCATATTGGAATAAGTGTAATCTATTTTCCTCCTCCTACCAACAAACTATTACAAGTTTAGTCATCAAACGATTGCGAATTAACATGGAAAAATCGAGCAAACCATTATTCGAGTCACCTCATTCGAGAACTCGTAAAAGGTAATTGTCTACGCCTGGCTAGGCGCTTCCCCAGGTCCACGTATGCTGATTTATTTAGTTGCCCGCGTTTTTTTTGCATTTCTATGGAGAACACTTTTCCCACCCATCTCGCTCGATTTACTAGTCAACGCACGTAGATAATCTGGGTGTTTTTAATTTATTGACGCGCATCCCCTCTAGTTTTTAAGGGAAAAAATATCGCGCGAGCAAAATGATGCAATGTCGAATTTTCTAGACTTTAAAAGAGGTGTGTGCTGATGAGATCTCCCAGGATTTTGTCGTAATGAGGTTTCTGTAGAAACAATGAATAGTGTTATTGCGTCAAAAAGCAGAATGTAAATATTTATTTCAATATTTTTGACCCGCTAACGGTTGATGACTGTGAGTAAGTTCTGAAAAATGTCAGATTGGATCTGAACAAAATGAAACATTAACCGGATCACCTTCATTGGAATTTTTTTGTTGCTGTTGTTCACGCGAACTCAAATGCAAATCGAACGGGACTTATCCCTCGAACTTTGGGTCATCGAGCAATGTCACCTGCTGCATGAGGGCAACCCCTTTTCTTTAGATCAAACATCTATCTATGATAGATGTCGTCTAAATACCGGGAGCAGCCCATAGAAGTAGTTATTAATTAGCACTAATTACTAACTACGCGGTAGCGATTTTAGGTTTGCTGCCTTTGGCACTTGCGCGACACTATTTGAAGAAACCTCAACTCAACGTGTCGCACCTCGTGTAATGAATTGATGGGGCGGTCGGACTTATCGAACTTTGGCGACAGTTGACTGAGTGGACTCCCTCACTAAATATCTACTCGGTGATATGCCCCATGCGTAAGCTTCGCGTTACGGTTAATTACTGTGATTTAAACAGTTACTTAGCGCAGGCACGCGTGAGCACTCAAATGCAGCCAGCAGCCCTCGCGATGTGTCAAGTGATGAAATCGGACCAAGCGCAGCGTCGTAATAGATCATTAATTCGGATTCGGATGAACAAAGTGGGGTCGGTTGTTTGAGATCAAATCAATTGCCTTTTTCTTTAAATTTTCTTGGAGGCACGTGTGCGATCTGTTTGTTTTGGACGATCAATCATCTAGCGTTGCGGGGGATCAACCAAATAGGTAACCACTTCGCATATTCAGCTCTCTATCAGACGGACGCAGGCCATATTCAAATTCGACCGCAAAACAGGTTCAACTTCCTTGTCGGGTGAACCTGTCTTGGAGCGTTTTTTTTTTCGATCAGCTATTGCCCTCTTTTTTTTTATTATGGCGCCTAGACAAAAATATGTGTCTACAATGTTGTTTTGAATGAAAAATAAACCGTTTGATTTATTTGATCAGACAGTTTTAGGAAATCACATTGAATAATGAAACTCTTCTTTAAAAAAAATTACTTAGTTCCACTTAGATAAGTATCACATTTCATAGCCTGATTTGGAATATGATATCTGAGTTTAAGATTCCAGAGAAATATCTAAGTATTCGAAATCCATCAGAAATATACATGAACAAAGAAATTTGCCTTAAAATTGTTTTTTTTGGATTGATGCATTACAGAAATATTTTTCTCTGAAAAGTGTGATCATTTCTTAACCCAATATTTCATTTTTGTTATTGACAGGTAATGAAAAACAAAATTGATTTTGTCTAAAAAAATTTAAACTTTGCATTGATGCTATGGACACAGTAATGTAGATTTTTTTTAAGAACCCTGTTTTTTTCTAAACTATGACCCACATTAACAGAAAAATGATCAATAAAAATTCAAATTACTTTTAATCTTATGGATAAAAATCACCTTAAAAAACAATATTTTTCTTTCCACGAAAATGGTTCTAATTCATCTACGAAATCATGTATCGTTCCAATATTTGGAGCATAAGTAGTAACTTGGAATTACATAATGTCAGGATCGTAAAAGACGACTAGTTTCTATTTTTTTTCCAAAAAGATTAAATGAAAAAACAAAAATGGGATAAAGTTGCCCCATCCTCCTTTATTTAGAGACTCCAAATCCAAAATCTGAGGATCTAATTGGTTAACACGAAATATCCAGCATAACCGACTTATACCAATATTTATAGATCTGTGCTTCACGAGTGCTACAACGAGCGGAATAAGTATAGTACCACTATGTGTTTTACTAGTAAAAATATGAATGATTTAAAATCATCATAACTTTCTTCGGCAGTTTGTTTTAAACTGTTCAATGTATAATTCAAGCATAAGTTTACATTTTTTGGATAAGGCAATTGGCGTTGAGGACCAAAAATATGAAAAAAAAAAAGTGGGCGAAATAAGAATAGTACCAATTATGTTCTTCTACAAACATCATCCTTAAATTTACTCTATAATCATTATGTACTTTTACTAAGTAAAATTTTGAGAAATAAGAAATGCTTCTACGAACTATTTCAATATATAACTGCATTTTTAGGCGTTTTCTAGTATTCCGAAGATTTTAAAAGTGGTTTTGAAGAAATTTTCCTACAGCGCTAAGGAATTTGACATTTGAGTTGTAAAACTTTATCAAACTGCTTCATTTCTTCACTAACACAACATGAAATGAAAAAACATAGATTCTTGGCTGAATTTGAATCCAAACAATGCGCTTCTCATTCAAAAATTATTATTTTTATGAAATAAATTTGCGGCATTATCGAAGAACTACTTCTTCAATACAGTTAATTGATGCGGGACAAAGAATTTAGTATGTGGTCAAGCTTCTATTTCAAATGCTCTTCGCTCTTTTCACCACCTTAGAATTTTCTTCTGATCTTTTATCCGTCTTTCATTTCAACTTTTTAACCCTCACCGATAATGCCGCAAATTAATTTCATAAAACAAATTCACGAAGATTTCTCCTCTTAAAAATTATTATTTTTTTAATCAGTTAAACACTATATTTTCAGTTTTAAGTCATAGATGGCAGCGCTAACTTGCTGTTAAACGGAATTGAGACGCATTTTTGACTATCCGGGATTGATTGGGGTGTACTGGATGATTTTGGTCAAGAAATAGGTACATGGTATTACGTGAACGCATTGGAAATTCTAAGATCACTAATTCAAATAAGTAGAATTGCATCAAGGTAGCTGAAAAGTGAATTTCTTAGACCGATAATCGGAATAACGTTGTATATTCCTATGGAGAATGATGGATCATATGGCTATTGGTGTAATTTTTATAATTTGCAATTGGATCGGAAGTTGAGATGAGCAGAAACTTCGGCGGTAGTATATTCTGGTGCTGGTGTGTTTTGGAAAACCCAGAATAGCTTTCTTTAGCGTGGACTCCAACAAAACTGTGTTGGAAAACCTTACTCGAAATTATGGATATGGGCCTGTATAGACCCTTGATTTTAATTGGTGTAAACTGCAAGATATTGCTGGCATCTATGACTTGAAACTGGAAAAAGCGTTGTTTCACTAAAGTTTTTGAATTCCAACCTGCTTTATCTGATTCAAAATTGACCCACGACGGTTGTAACATCAATTCACTTCATGTTGATGAAGAAATTAAGCAGTTTGAAAAAGTGTTATAACTCAAATGTCTAATTTCTAAGCGCTGGAGGAAAATTTCTTGAAAACCTCTTTCAAACCTTTGGAATACTAGAAAACGCCATAAATGCAGTTAGCTATTGAAATAGTTCGTAGAAGCATTTCTTATTTCTTAAAGTTTACTTTACAAAAGTGCATACAAAGTAAATTTGAAGATGATTTTCGTAGAAAAACATAAGTGATACAATTCTTATTTCGCACCCTTTTTCATATTTTTGGTCCTCAACGCCAATTGCTTTATCCAAAAAAAGTAAACATATGTTTGATTTATCCGTTATAGAGTTTAAAACAAACTGTAGAAGGATTTTTTAAATTTTCGACCATTCATATTTTTAAAAGCAAAACACAAAGTGGTAATATTCTTATTTCGCTCACACACACATTCAAATATCTCACATGTGGACGATAATTCTTTCACGTTTTTTTTTTCTATACAAATAAATACAAAAGTCTTGAATTTATCATCAATGACCGAAAATACATGAATCAACTCCAAAATCTGGTTTGAAATCAAAAATTTATTGTTAGTTCAAAGTAGGTTGTTTATATTTTTTCTTGAAGGTTCCAGTCATAAAGCTTCAGAGAAATAAAATTCGAGAAATTGAAAAAAATAGATACAATCCTTATTATTCCTAAGACTACTGTACTCTCTTAAGGATCAGATAGCGCCTCTTTATGTTAACTCTAGTCACTTTAGACTAAACATGCTCACACAGGAGTTTATGGTTCGAAAATGATGAGCTAGATGTCACCAAGAGTTCGGGGTAATAAAGTTTTCATTCATTTGCCTAGAGAGTTACATCAATTCATTAGTGGCTGATAGTATGCGTCCTTCTTAACTAAACCCTATTTTGCAGGAGTGTTTCAAATAAGTACAGAAGCGCCGTTGTCATGCATGATCATTTGATCAATCTGTTCGATTTAATAATGTGGCGTGACTTGATCCGAATTACCAAAGTACATGGAATTAGAAACATGTAATCGTTATATTGATAAATTTGTGACGTGAATTCACTCACTTGCGACTCTTTTCTATAGCTTTTATAACATGTAGTGAAAATCTGTCGTATTCGTTGTTATGATAATTGTACTGCAAATTGAAAACATGATGAGATAAAAATATCCACAGTGGTCCAGAAATGAATTTAGCAGGAAACAATCATTCGCGTCTTCCCATTAAGTTTGATGCATTTGATGTTTCGAACAAACTTTTACAACAACTGAAGGCGGTTATTTTGACAGGAAAATTTTAGGATGGTTCATGAGATATCTGAGATCTCAAAATAATTTTCTAACTGTGATAAGATAGAGGCCTAAATTATTCTACAATGTTGTAGAACATAACAATTTATTAAACTTTGTCAAAGATTCCACACATCTATACCTTGAACTGAAAGTTTTATGTCAACTTGTTTTCATGAAGTTAGTCTTTTAATTGTGATATTTTATCAAAATCATTTATTCATCAACATTTTAGATAATTATTTTGTGCATCTTTTGGTCAAAACGAATTATCAAAATTTGTCTTTGTTTTGAAGATATGAGGCAATATGTGTTGAAAAATGACTCTTTTAGAGCTTCAATAACTCCAAGTGGAGCAAGTCGAAAATTTTATCGTTGATTGCATTTGAAAGTTCATAGACGGACTGAAAACTTCACAGATATCATTCTCTACTAAAAAAAACATCATGCTGAATTTCACATCAATCGTTCCAGTAGTTTCTGAGTTCTTTAAGATCAAATGTACAAATTCTCACTATTTGTATAAGGTACACCGGGGTAAGTGGGGACGGTTTTTCGTATAGTTCAACATCAAAAAATCAATAAAAAATCAGCAGTGGACAAATTTTGATAAAATCGCATTCAATGTGATGCAGAACATGTTGTTGACAAATGCTGAAAAGATGAGCTTGATAGACGAAAAGCGAAAAAAGTTATCACGTGAATTGTTATAGACTGTTGGTGTCTTCACTTACCCCGCTTTATGAGGTAAGTGGGACGGTAGATTTTCCCTTCGATTTCTCAGGAAATTTTCAACAAATTTGTGTTTTCTTAGTTGAATACGTTACTTTATTGCTCGAACCGTCCAAAATTTTGAAAAAAGTTCATGGTAGTGATCCGATGTTATCAAAAATATATGCTTACTAGCTGACCCGGTGTGCTCTGCTACACCTTTCAAAATCAAATGATATTTTCAAAAAGTTATTCAATTGTTTAATTGGCATTACTTTAAATCAAATTATAACATAATTTATAAGCAACCGCTATAAAATGATAGCTGCAGCTGAAGTTTCGAATTGCAACACAAAGATAAGTTAAACGAATATTCTAAATCTTGCTCTATAAATTTGTGTTAAAGATCTGATAATTTGAAGCTGTCTGGACGGTCTCAAATTAATCGTACGCAAACAATCTTACTTATAAAATATGGTTTATGTTCTGGATTTATGCTGAAAAACTGATAAGAGAGCCCCTCCCCTGTCCTTACCTTCACCCCCTGCTGAACGGAGGTCGTGATTTTTAATAATCATACCTATTTTTTTCGTTCCCAAAAATCCTCTTATATCAAATAAAGTTCTATTGGTTGATAAGTTTTTAAGCTTTACAACAAAATTTATATGGACCCTCCTCCTTTCTTCCCTTATCTACACTGTAAAGAGTAAGGATCTATAACAATCGTAGAAAGATATCTCGTAACCAAGTACCTTTCCATGCCATTATTGTTTCCATTTGTTGGCTTCGTTAGCATAAATTGAGAACTTTTGCTAACACTTTTGCTAACACACTGGCTTACCTCCCTCCTCCTATGTACCTATTCACTGAAAGGAGGATGGTGTGTCAGATAATCATAGAATCATACAAAAATGATTTTCCATGTAAAGTCTTGTCCATTTCTCGGATTTTGTAAAAAAAAAAAAAGTTAAATGTAAGCCTCCTCTTCCCTTCCTATATTCCCAATTCTATCATCCTACTGCAAGAAAGGAAGTGTTTCACATAGAAAAAGTATTTTTCGTACTGAAATAGCTTTTGATGCTAAATTTGATTTCATTTACTCGATAAATTCTCTTATGCAAAAAAATTATATGGAAGCTCCCCTTTCCCTCTTAATATCTTTCCGCTGAAAAAAGGTGGGGCTTCAATTTATGATAGAAACATTTCTCGAATCCAAGTTCCCTCATATGCCAAATATGGTTCAATTTGCTCGATCAACTCTCCAGTTATACTGAAAATTGTAAGGGAGACCTTTCCTCCCCCTTTTCATCCACCTCTTTGAAGGAGTGAGGGATACCAAATATTCATAGAAGCATTTCTCGTACCCAAATATCGTTCCATGCCAAATTTGGTTCCATTTGCTGTTGTAGTTTTTGAGTTATGATGTAAAAATTGTATGAAACTCCCCTCCCTCTTTCCTTTCTCCCCACTGGAAGAAGGAAGGGTTCTCAAACAATCATTAGAACATGTCACGTTCCCAAATACCCGCCCATGCCAAATTTGGTTCCGTTTGCTTAATTAGTTTTTGAGTTGTGTAAAAAATTTTAAAGAGGCCCCTCCCCGTTTCTACAAAAAAGGGGGAGGGTCTCAAATAATGATTGAAATATTTTTCGTATCCAAATACCCTCCCATGCCAAATTTGGTTCCATTTGCTTTATTAGTTTTTGAGTTATGTAAAAAAATATGAAAGAGGCCCCTCCCCGTTTCTACAAAAAAGGGGGAGGGTCTCAAATAATGATTGAAATATTTTTCGTATCCCAATACCTTCCCGTGCCAAATTTGGTTCCAATATCTTGATTAGTTTTCGAGTTACATGAAAAATTGTAAGGTAGCCCTCCTCCCCCCTTCCTATCACCCCACTGAGAGAAGGGAGGGGTACCTTATATTTATAGGAATATTCTTCGTACCCAAATACCACACCATGCCAATTTTGAAACCATTTGCTTGATGGGTGCTCGAGTTATGCAAAAAATTGTCTTTTGTTTGGGAGGCCCCTCCCTCCCTTATTGAGAGAGGGAGGGGTCTCAAACTATAATAGGAACCTTCCCCTGCCTCCAATACCCCCATCTGCCAAGTTTCACGCAAATCGGTTCAGTAGTTTCCGAGTCTATAGGGAACAGACAGACAGACAGACAGACAGACAGACAGACAGACAGACAGACAGACAGACAGACAGACAGACAGAAATTCATTTATATATATATAGATTCCAGAAAACACAAATACTTTTCCCAACTTTTCATGATCCTAATGCTATATGAAGCTAAAATGTATTGAATGAAGGAGAGGAAATTGAAAAAATATCTTAACATCAAGTATGTATAAAGCCGTCCCCACTTACCCCAGGTAGGGTATGGAGACAACATTTTAGATTTTTGAAAATAAACTATTTTTTCTTAATTTTTAACCGTCGTTTCTTTTCCTAACTGGTTGTTTCTAATGTAAGGATTGTTTCAGTGTAAAGTTTTTCGTCACGAGCCAACTAGTTTAAGAGAAATTTGCGATTGACAAGATGCACATCAACTCCACAGTCCACAGTTAAAAATATAAAATTAACGAAAAGTCACCGTAAACATCCGTTATTGTCGGAATCGTATCTCTTTTACAGTTATTGGATAGATTACAAGTAAATTTAACATTCTGCATTAAAAATTTGAAAAAAATAGTTGACAGTATTGTTTTAATAGCCCCTGTCCCCACTTATCCCGCGTCCCCACTTACCCCGGTGTACCTTAGAGATTTTGACGATTTTTAGTGTCATTTATACATTTATGCAAAAATATACCTCCAGTTTTTTCCAGTATTGTAAAGATTGTAATATGAAAACAAATTTTCGTTATTCGTTTTTAGCAAAAGGTGCGCAATATCTATTATATAAAATTCTCTTGTAACGGTGTTTGTAGTACTACTCCTCTGAAACGACCCAAACGATTCGAATGAAATTATTTTTAGAATATTCTGTAGCCATGCGAATCGGTTTATATCGAATAAAAATAACAAAAAGTCGCATCAATTGTCCGTAATAATCAAATTTGTAGTTTTTTGATCGAAATAAAAGTCATGGCTTCCATTTTTTTTCCTTTGGGCGGTTTGTTTTTCGTCTCCAAGGTCGAGGCGTCGCGAGCAGACGTCGTTAGAAGATAGTAACCATGGCATAGCATACTGATCAGTGAGAATATTTGGGCGCGTATTTCTTAACCAAGCATATTTTCGATGCAAGTGGCGATATGAAGCCTTGATGTGATTTTTTTGTTCTTGATTCCTTACTCATTTCTACAGCACATGGTTATGAATGATGCCTAGATGTGACTCAGGTTGACATTTTGCTGATCGAATAAAACATATAATATTTGTTTTGCCAAAATCTGAAATTGAAAAGTCGGGCATCCATTTTTAGAGATTTTCTTCAAGGGGTTTGTTTTTCGTCTGCATGGGCGAGGCGTTGCTAGCAAACGTCGTTGCAAGATAATAGTAACCAAAAAAAATTAAAAATTAGGCGCCTATTTCTCAACCAAGTAGCTATATTTCTTATACACGTGGGGTGGGGGTGATATGCAACCTAGATGTGTTTTTTTTTCTTGCTTATTTGTACACAGCACATGGTAATAAATGACGCCTAGATGTGACACGGATTGATATGTTATTGATCGAATCAAAACCATATAAACGATTTCAAATATCAAAACCATTTTTAATTCGTGTTAATTTTAGTAGTAGATAAGTTGTTGTCCAAAAAATATGAACTAGGTAAAGATAAATATGAAATAATGTTATGACACTTTGCGGACGTTTGAAAATAAGAAATTGGGAAGCTTTACATTCAATTTCGTATAATCCAATACGCCTAGAACGCTAGACACATTAACTGAACAAGAGTCTATTCTATTCTATTTTGTTTATTTATAGAGGATTTTAACCAACTTGGTCATTCGTCCTCTCAACAAGAGTCTGTTCTTTGAAATAGATTAGATAGGATTGAAGTTTTAAAAGGCCGAATGAACTATTTGGTTTTTGCAAACGTAAATTGAAGTTATCAATAAAATAATCTACTTTTTAATAACAAAAAGTGAGGATATGCATTTTCCGGAAGAATTTTCAATTAGGAAAGTAGACTAGAGCAAGTGCAAACTATCAACTTTTACAAAAAAAATGTATACATTATTTCTTCATCTAAAAATTGTTGGGCCCAAAAAACAATATGATTCAATAAACTCAACTCTTTTTTTTAATCATTTACCGAAAAACTGTTTACACGTTTACTGTTTGTTTACACACACCTCAAGTACGTTCTTAACATGAAAAGTGTGTTTTTGTTTTACATATTTTGGCTACATAAAAGAGACTTTTGATTCACTTTTTTGTTGAAAAGTTTTTTTGTGATTGATATTCCAGAGGCAGAAGATTTTTATGATGAACTTTTAATATGACCTGAAAGTGTTAAAAATAATATTAATTCCTGTCATTTCTTAGGTGAAATAAGTGAAAACGCGCCATTTAGCAATGAAACATTTACCATTTAAGAATTTTATCTTCCAAATGGTAAGAAAGGATATCCCGAGTGTTGAATCTGAAGCGGATATTCAAAATTATTATAAAGGTCTTTGTCAATCAAGGTCTTTTGGTTGAACAGCATTCAGTGAAATTGAAGTACCAAGCATTAATTTATTCCGGAGAAAAACTTAGGATATATCAATGAAAGTTGATAAAACAGACAAACAAGAAAAAGTATTAAATTCATTTTAAAGTCTTTTCACTGACGGATCTGAAAAAGACCTACATATGTGTTTTCATTTGCCCCAATAAATGGATCAAATGTATACTTCGATATTTCTTTTTGTCAACATAACTATTTTTTTGAAAATATTAATTTTTTTCAGAGAATATGAAAGTTGAACTGTGGTGATATTCGTTTACATTTTCCCGGTGTTTCATTTTTGAAAATTAAGATTTACAGTTAAAAAGACACCTAATTTTAATTAAGGTTTTGTTTATATGATAATTTCCAGAAAACAAAATGAACTCATGAAACCAACGAAATCTGAACGGATTATTACTTTTCGATCTTTTTAATTTTAAAAAATCTGCTTTTAAATTAAATGTTATAAAGTTTTAAAAATATTACATAGTTCTAAATGAAATCGCAGATCACCACCAACAATGTTCAGGAAATTTTGAAATCATAACATCGCAATGCTTCAATTAGAATCTTTAAAATAATGGGTGAACATATCCAAACATATTTTTTTTCCTCTTTTCAAAACCAATCGTTTCTTTGATTCATTGGGTTAAAGTTCAAAGGAATTGATTTGCATTTATTGCTTTAATAAATAAAAAAAAACAGATTTAATGTCATGACAAGTGCTGTTTGCGAACACTTTAAATTGAAATGTGAAAAGTCTATAAGTTTAGTATCAGGTGAAACTTTTTTGAACATGATTTTGGTGAAAATATGGATTTTAATTCAAACTGCTTCGAAGGATGAGGATAGTGAATAAAAAGCTGTTTGAAAATGGTTAGTAAAAAATCTCTTCTTCTGTTTTTTATTTCTTCAGCTCTAAATCCAAAGCTAATTGGGAGATGAAAGCGCTGCGTTAGTCAAAATATTCGGCAAATACTCCAAAAATTGTCCCAATATTCAAAATTTTATTTTAAAAAAGATTCATACGTAATATATTCCAATAAATGAGAAACTTTTTCATTCTGTTTAAACCTTAATGAAACTAGAACAAAACGGAATAAATCTACTAAATGGAATACAACAAGTGAAACAATTTTGATAGAATTAAGCGGAACGATTCGAGTAAAGGGAAAGGAGGAAAATGTAAAAAAAACTAGGAAAAATGGAAAATGGACGCCAAGTTGAACATGGTAAGACGAAGTTTACCGGGCCTGCTAGTGATTATCTAAAATGTTGATGAATGAATGATTTTAATGAAATATCATCATGATAGATATCGAGATGAAACTGATTTTTATAGGGCCACCCTAGCTTCATGAAAACAAGTTGTCATAAAACTTTCAGTTCAAGAGATAGATGTGTGGTGTCTTCGACAAAGTTTAATGAATTGTTATGTTCTACAATATTGTAGAATAATGTAGACCTCTATCTTATCACATTGAGAAAATCATTTTGAGATCTCAGAAATCTTATGAACCATCATAAAATTTTTCCTGTCAAAATGATTGTTTCCCGCTGAATTTCATTTCTTGATCACTCTGCACTGTATTTTGAATACAATGATTTTTTATTTATGTCAAATTCATTGGTTCGTTTTATAGTACTAAACTCTTTTAAAACAACAAATCCTGCAAACATATTTTATGAGTACCATTTTTTCAAAAATTCCGAAAACGAAATTTTTGGATTTGGCAAAAAAAACTACAAATAAATCCATTGATAGGGGGAATAAGGGTATGATGGTCACACGAGGTAAGACTTTCAGTTTAAGTGAAACTGTATGTTTTTAAGTCTGTTTGACTTCCGCATAAACACTTGAATTTCCATTTGGTAACGTAGAAAATCGGTGAATATGTCTTATGCTTTAGGCACATTTCTATCGAAATTTATCAGGATAAAATTACTTTACAAACTTATTTGGTGTTCACTGTTATGATTTCGGTAATTGGTTGCTAAGCTTAGCTACCCAATCTAACTCCAAGAACCTATCCAGTAATGGGGCTCACCGTGTGAAGTTTCCCGTCGTCCAGCAGATCGTCCTTGACCACCGGCAGGAGAAATTGATTTTCGGCTGCCGAGCTTGTTCCACCCTCACCGGTTCTACCATCCAATCCACTTCCGGCGCCGGAAATGGGTGGTGTAGGTGGCCGCGTTTTATTGAGCAGCGCCCTCCGGAAAGGTATCCACCGACCCCAGCGGCTGTAGTAGATCATCCGACCCCATCGGCGGCTGGCATAGTACAAACTAGCCGCCGCCGAAACCATTAGCACCAGATACCACATTTTATTCTTGTTGGATCGCTAACTTTTCGTGATCATAACACACGTGGGAGGTTGCCGGTTTCCAGTTGACGCGTACCAAATGTTTACTGTTACGCGAGCCGGGTGTCTCTCTTTTTGGAGCCGAGTCAGAATTTTACCTCTGTATCGGTATGTTTACGTTTTCTGAGGTGAGTATAAAAATTTCCTCCTCCTCCTGTCCGGGGGCGGTGAAAATGATGGGGGAAATCTGAGTTCTCACTACTACACTTTTAGGCGGTATATCGCTAATTTGTTTCTTGTTTTTTTTTTGTACTTCGTCACCGTCTCGTATCAACAGCTGCACTCAAGTTTGACTCGATCGTACCACCCCGGAGGAGGACTAGTCTCGTGACACTTTTTTCTTCCAATCGCCCTCCATCGATGGAAAATGCGGTCAATAATTCACACAAATCTATTCGATTGGGAAATTTTCCAATGAATAAACTACTGCTGTTGGAAACCGGCAACTTTTTCCACACTAGAAAAATATTCACCACTCACAAAACTTTCGCTCTAGCTTCCTCCCACAAACTAGTAGAAGCAACTGTACTAGAATTCTTTCTAAACTTGACAAACGACGTTTAGCAAAACTGAATCGATTTTCGTATACGTGGACGGAATATATTTCTGTGGGAGGCCCGTGGCTCCAAAAAAAACCAACGTTTCCCAACGAAAGAACTAGGCGACCTCTATCTCACGACGGGGACCGGTCTCGCGTAAATGGTCAGCCGAGAAATGCATACGCCAGCCAAATCGTCGCACAGAAAGTTAGACTGGAGCTGTAGACTACTGGGGTGGTAGCCGTCGCGCGCAATACGCAACAGCAGCAACAACAGCAAGTCACAAATACGTATGAGGTAGCTGTTCCCTGTTCGGCCACATGATCCAATGATGTGAATGACACACATCAATTGAGCACAGTAAATGTCCGGCTACCCTTGTTGCCAACTACTTCTCTCTCAACGATGTTTGGTTTTTCGCAAGAGGGAGAAAATGTTGAGGCGTATGCGTGTTAGCTCTTATCCCCCTAATTGGGGAGAGCGTTTTTTGAGGCGTATTGGTGGTGGAGCGTGCTCGGCAGTGTGGCCATGCTGTTGTTTAGTCTTGCAATTTTGAATAGTGACGGTGTTTCGATACGTACATTTTCGAAATTAAGCACAAATAAAAGCAGATAAAAAATAATTGAAAATGTACCCAATATATATCTAATATATAAAGTCTAGCTGATCCCGTACGAACTCCGTTTCGCTTCTAATACTTCTAATATGTAATGAGGAGCTTGTGTTTGAATGATAATTGAGATGCATTTCACAATGATATTGCATAAAATACCCTTTTGCTTGACTATCAAACTAGAAATCGAAAAAAGAAATTTATTGATCGTGGAAAATAACACCAGTGTTCGAATTTTTATATTTTTCGGGTGCATAACAACGAAATGATATATGAATCATGAACAGATTATCCGTCTTTTAAAACGCTCTCCCTTTTATGTCGTCTGTTACAAAGTATGAAACTAGAAATCGATTTCTCGCCCTGCAAAAATCTCGTGTATTAATTTACGTTTCAACCTGATTCATAATAACAAAATTATTACAAAAAACATTAAAAAATAATATATACGACCCCCTTTGCCTACCCTTTTCCCATAATTCGACAACTGAAATACATTGCTGTAAAACTTGTGTGTTCAAATTTTCAGTTAAGTCTGATGCATAATCATGACAATATCTCAAATACAGTGAACAATTAATGTGGACGACCCTTTTTTTAACCCCCACGATACTAAACTGGACTTCTAAAATCGATTGCCCGTCTCTGAAAACTTCCGTGTGCTAATTTTGATCTCAATAAAATGCATAATAGCGTTAATAACATCAAAATCATCAAAACAGTATTTGTGTTGTATAGACGGCTTCTTTTGTCGATCCCTGACCTCAGATTTGATACTGGAAATAATAATAATACTAATTATAATACTAATAATTTTTTAAAGAAATATTTTTAAAAAGTTAGTCTTTTTTTTTCAACTATAGATTTTTGTGATCTGAAAACAAAATATTCTTGGATAAATCTAAATCTAAATTTAAAAAAAGACAAAATATTCAGAGCTTCAAATTTTAAACTATAACTGCTCTTGAAAATTTATAAACGTTTCACTAATTTTTATTATAAACTAGCTGATCCCGTACGAACTTCGTTTCGCTTTAAATCATTGGTACGTCAAAATGAGTTTAGAAAATGAATTCGAAACATTCTTTCGACAATTTTGGGGAAAAAATTCAACAGTGTTTAAAGTCGCTACTGTTACTATTACTTGAAATTCAAATTAAACGGTTGATTGGCTTTTTATTAAAATTTATGTGAGAGTGTGTTCTTCTCGTTCGGTTGCAAAATCTAGACATTATGGCAGAAACATGTACTATTTGTTTATGTGCACGACTCTTTTGCTTGACCTTCACACTTAAATTGGTATCAATTAACTGCCTCCAACAAAATTATTGCACAAAACTTTTTCTGTCCCATGGCCCGGAATTCGATAATTGAAACCAATTTTTAGTTCCTCAAAACTCTCTTTTGCCATATTTTCTTTTCAATTTATCTGTAAAATAACGTCAGGAACTTGAAAACAGTGAACAGTGAATATAGACGCCCCTTTCGCCGACCCTTGACACGGAACATGCTACCTGGAGTCAATTGCTCATAGTTTATAATCCTCATCTGAACATTTTCATCTCAATCCGATGCATGATCACGACAATATCACGAAAACAGTGAGCAACTAACATGGACGGCCTTTTTTTGACCACGATTCAAAACTTGACTCCTGAAATCAATTATCTTTTCTGTTAACCTCCCATGGCTCAATTTTCATTACAATTCTATGCTCAATCAAGAGAATATCGTAAAATCAGTGAACAGATAAAAAACCCTTTTGCCGACCCCTGAGTCAAGATTTGAAACCTGAAAGCAAAAGAACGTCCCTCAAAACTCCTATGCGGAAATTTTCATCTCAATCCAATGTAGAATAACGTCAACATCGCAAAAACATTAAAGTTGGGTATGGACGACTCCTTCAGCCAACTTCTGACCCGCAATTCAAAATTTGAAATCGATTGCTGGTCCCTCAAAACACTCATGTGCTAATTTTCATCACAATACGATCTATAATAACGCCAATTTCGCAAAACCATTAATCAGTGGATATGGACGACCCCTTTGGCCGACCCCTGACCCTAAATTTGATAACTGTAATCGATTGCTTGTCTCTCAAAACACTCATGTGCAAATTTTCATCACAATCCGATGTATAATAACGCCAATATCGCAAAAACATTAATCAGTGGATATGGACGACCCCTTTGGCCGACCCCTGACCCTAAATTTGATAACTGTAACTGATTGTACGTCTCTCAAAACACTCATGTGCAAATTTTCATCACAATCCGTTGTATAATAACGCCAATATCGCCAAAACATTAATCAGTAAATATGGACGACCCCTTTGGCCGACACCTGACCCTTGATTTGATAACTGTAATCGATTGCTCGTCTCTCAAAACACTCCCGTGCAAATTTTCATCACAATCCAATGTAAAATAAAGCCAATATCGCAAAAACATTAATCATTGGATATGGACGACCCCTTTTGCCGACCCTTAACCCTAAATTTGATAACTGGAATCGATTGCTCGTCCCTCAAAACACTCATGTGCAAGTTTTCATCACAAACCGATGTATAATAACGCCAATATCGCAAAAACATTATTCGGTGAATATGGACGACCCCTTTGGCCGACACCTGACCCTTGATTTGATAACTGTAATCGATTGCTCGTCTCTCAAAACACTCATGTGCAAATTTTCATTACAATTCGACGGAAAATAACGTCAATAACGTGAAAACAATATTTGTCTTGTATGGACGACCCCCTTCACTACATTTTCGATACAGTTCGAACCATCCATAATTAACTGTATCGAAAAATGTAGTGCCTTCTCTATTGGGTACTACTTCTTCAATACAGTTAATTGGTGTGGGACAAAGAATTTAGTATGTGGTCAAGCTTCTATTTCAAATGCTCTTCGCTCTTTTCACCACCTTAGAATTTTCTTCTGATCTTCTATCCGTCTTTCATTTCAACTCTTTAACCCTCACCGATAAAGCCGCAAATTCATTTCATAAAACAAATTCACGGTGATTTCTCCTCTTAATAATAAAAATAATTCGGCTATAAAAATCAATTACAAAACATCGTTCCGATAATCGAAAATAGTTAGGCCAAGATTTCTGACCGTTGACCGTATGCGACAACTCAATCCAGTTGGAACATCCGCACAAAACGAAAATAAGAAATCTACCTAGCCATCGATGGAACGATATCGCACAATAGAAGACTTAACAGAGCAACCACATGCTAAATTTTTTGTCCGTTCGGCACATGTGCACACTCACATGGCGGTCGAACCATCCATAATTAACTGTATCGAAAAATGTAGTGCCTTCTCTATTGGGTACTACTTCTTCAATACAGTTAATTGGTGTGGGACAAAGAATTTAGTATGTGGTCAAGCTTCTATTTCAAATGCTCTTCGCTCTTTTCACCACCTTAGAATTTTCTTCTGATCTTCTATCCGTCTTTCATTTCAACTCTTTAACCCTCACCGATAAAGCCGCAAATTCATTTCATAAAACAAATTCACGGTGATTTCTCCTCTTAATAATAAAAATAATTCGGCTATAAAAATCAATTACAAAACATCGTTCCGATAATCGAAAATAGTTAGGCCAAGATTTCTGACCGTTGACCGTATGCGACAACTCAATCCAGTTGGAACATCCGCACAAAACGAAAATAAGAAATCTACCTAGCCATCGATGGAACGATATCGCACAATAGAAGACTTAACAGAGCAACCACATGCTAAATTTTTTGTCCGTTCGGCACATGTGCACACTCACATGGCGGTCGAACCATCCATAATTAACTGTATCGAAAAATGTAGTGCCTTCTCTATTGGGTACTACTTCTTCAATACAGTTAATTGGTGTGGGACAAAGAATTTAGTATGTGGTCAAGCTTCTATTTCAAATGCTCTTCGCTCTTTTCACCACCTTAGAATTTTCTTCTGATCTTCTATCCGTCTTTCATTTCAACTCTTTAACCCTCACCGATAAAGCCGCAAATTCATTTCATAAAACAAATTCACGGTGATTTCTCCTCTTAATTATTTAAAACTTTTATTTTGATTTGTTTTGAATCGTACCAGTAAAATTTATTAATTTTTTGAATTTGTGGGATGGTTATGAGTGTAAAAATAGTTAAAGAAATCAATTTTCTTATATATTATGAGTTTTTGGTATTGTTATTATTTTTAGCTAAATTACAATTTCAATCCCCCTGGAAGTGTCCTTAGCACGGCCTGCTGGTTTTGTTAGTTTTTTTGGGTTACACTTAAAAGCATAAATTCTGGATTGCAAAGCTTTAAAGTTATGATTTCTTGATCTCTAATTCAATTTATTAAAACTTTGCAGTTTTTTTAAGATTCAACATCAAAATTATTCGATTTTTACTCAAATTGTCCAAAACCATTTGCAGGAACCTATGGAAAAATTTTATAGCCGTGAATACTGCTAAAAACAGTTTAAATTTTTTTCATATTCAGTCTGCAATTTTCATAAATAAAAGTTTGAATTTTCTTTTTTAATTTTATTTGAGACTTATTAAACATTAAATTTTCATTCAAATATTTGCTTATAAAATACTATATCAAGAAATCAAACTATGCATTATACTTTTTATTCTATTTCACTGAATTAACAGTACAGTAAATTTTTTGTTGTTAAAATCGAATTTTGTCAAAATCGAACAGTTTTCACCCCACCTTTTTTACCTTATAACTTAAAAAAAAACTATAATTATTATCATCAACGTAATTTGTATTCAATTTTCGATAATTTTGAGTCAGTTTTTATTTTTATATCATGTTTCAGATGCATTTACTATTTTACTTGTTTTGTTTATATTTTTTTTGTCATATTTGCTATTTTTGTCATTCTTCATCATTTTTAGCTATTTTTTGTAATTTTAGTCTTTGTCTTTTTGTCTTGTCCGGTTTTTTATTTAGTTTCTGATGCATTTACTACTTTCTTTGATTTGTTAATATTTTTTTTATTATATTTGCTGTTTTTGTCATTCTACATTATTTTTAACTATTTTTTGTCATTTTCAGTACTTTCTTGAGTACTGTCTTTTTTAAGTACTTTATTTTTTAAATTTTGTTTTTGTTGTTGTATATGGTAGTAGGGGGCGTAAAATCATATTTATGGTGTTTGTATAAATTATATTGGTTCTATTATATCGAAAACTACAAGGTAATGTTGTTTCTGAAAACCGTTTCCAAATTCGAATGTTGTCAAAAACGAACGGGGTCTGTATTTGTTTCGGGAACAAAAGTTGCAAATTTAATTGGCAATGAATTTAGTTTACCAAAATTCAAATATGCGTTTTATTATTATGCGTTTTAAATTTAAGAATTTGTCCTGGAAATTTCAAAAATATTTTCTTAAGAATTGAAGTAATTTATTTTGATGGAATTTGGTCAAAAATCGACTTTTTGGGAATTCGATTTTTGATCAAGACTTTCAGCTTTTTGAAAGTCGATTTTTGGGTAATAATGTTATTTCGAGATAACACCAGATTTTGATGTTTAAGGCTTTTAAAGTCATTTGGCATCAAAACTAAAGTTTTGATTTTTTCGTTTCTCTTTTGGTGATTTTTGAGGGTCAAAAAATCCGAAACTTTGAGCGCTTTGAGGCACTCCTAAATCAAGACCGATTGAGCCAAAATTTTGCACAGGTCAGTTTTTTTGGCCAATCTTGCATATGGTCTGTTTGCGAAATTCGACACGACTCATTTGGCTGCCACCGTAAGGTGTATAGAACATAAAAAAACATGCAACATATTCAAATGATGAGATGCCAAAACAAAAATAGCGACTAGAAAAATAAAAAGAATAAATGGAGTTTCCGCGATTTCAGTCACGAAAAAATCTTAAAACGAAACATCGGATGAAGAAATAAAATTCGTTTTAAGATTTTTTCTTGACTGAAATCGCCGAAAATCAATTTATACAGTCGATAGATTTTTCTATGAAAAATAACAAGTTTCAAATTAATGGTTTACTAAAAACGAGCCCAAAAAAAACTGACCTGTATCAAATTTCATCTCAATTTCATAGTTGATTAATTTGAAGTTACCTCAAAGCGCTCAATTTGTTGATTATTTTACCCTCGAAAATCACGAAGAAAGAGTAAAAAGAAGAATATGTTCTTACTAAAGATACATAAATCCTCAATATCGAGGTTTACATCGAAATTTAACAATCTCGAGCCTACGAAAGGATTACTAAACTCCCCAGAAAACCGTTTCGATCATACTGGTAAGTTTGACAGTTGTTTTTTCTGTCCTGGAGTCGTCTTGTAACTCTAAGCTGTTGAAAATACAGAACAAAAATGTCCCGACCACAGAATAAAAGATTGAGTGTGTACGATTTAACGAGAAGAAGTCGAATTGTTTGATACTGTTTTGAGTGTTGAAAAGTTTAAGAACTAATTTTTATCCATTTGACCATTTTTTTCTTCATTTTTTCCATATCTGTCATTTTCTATTTATATCATTCTTGTTTAAACTCTGTGTGATTGGTTATAGAAATTAAGTTTTTATTCTTTTTTGGGTTGTTTAAGGACAAACCAAGTGGAAAATTGAATCTAAGATCATGCATTTATTTGGTATCAAAATCAAATTTCGATTTTCCGGATTTCCTATGCCTCCCCCACCTTCCGCGGTTTTTGAAATAATAAAGTCGATTTTTGACACAATAAAATTTTTCAAAATTACACCAGATTTAGACGTTTTCAGCACTTTTAAGGCATTTGGCTTCGAAATTCAAATTTTGATTTTTCTGATTGCCTTTGTACCCCCCTTTGGTGATTTATTAGGGTAAAAAACTTTGTTTTATTAACAGTGATATGGATTTCATGAGGTTTGGAACGAGTTGTGATTCATTTTGCAAAACAATTCTTCAACATCCTGTATAAATCCACTGGATTTAAGAAAAAGTCGACTTAGAAAATCGACTTGCTGCTTAAGATTTGTTTCGATACGATAGATCTCGGCGTTTTATGAATTTTTCAGTTATTTGATAAAAAAAAATGATTTCTACAATTTGTTCTCATTGTCTCTTGAGTAATTTTTGTGGGCCAACAAATTGAAAATTTTAGTGCTTTGAGGCAAAACTCAATTTTTGAAGTTTGTCGTGACCATTTATGTCTCACCTTTATGTACATTTATATATTTATACATGTACATTAGGGTTGCCACAAAAATTGTCATATAGAATTTCGACAACCAACCATATACATTTTGATGGATTGCCCAAAAATCTCATCTGTGCGAAATTTCAACTCTATCATACCTTAATTTATGGCTGCTTCAAAGCTGTCAGAGTTTCTGATTCTTTTTATCTTCTTAAACCGCAAATAACATGGAATCAGGATTGTATTTTTTGATGCAAATTAACTGCAAAAAATGCATGAAACGCCGAAATTTTGCGTTATTTCAGAAAAATTTTTGGCCGTAAATTGAAATATTCAGAAAACGTTGTTTTGGTGAGGAATTGGTGCTATGGGAGCCCCTTTTATCGTCGTAGGAGTGGTCTTTTTATGCAGGTCATGGAGTTGCTGAGAAAAAAAAACATGTGTACCAAATTTAATAGAAATCACGTGGAAAACGATCGATTTGTTTCATATTTTAAGGCGAGGTGGGAGGGGATTGTAACTTTTCAGAAACAATTTCCTGCCGGAAAAACCCCGTTTTACCAACTTTCACGACAGACAAACTAACCAAGATACGAAAAAACATCTGCATATGGGAAAACACGCCAGCTAATTTCCAACGTATAATGGCTCCTACTCAACATGCAAAGAAAACAAGATTGGACAAGAAAAATCAAATTGAATAATTCAATTTTGAAATCTTCATAACTTTTAATTGACTCACCTTAGAGGTTTTAGGTCTACAGCAAAGTTGTTTTTTGAGTCTTCAGCTAGATGCAGAGAGTTTACAAACATGGTGGACTTTCTATCATATCCGATTTAAACTGACTTCAGACGGCATTTTAAACGATCTTTTCACTATGCAGTTGCAATTGCGATTCGCAACACTCTTATAAACGATTTAAGTTATCATTTCTGATAAGATTTCATGTTTGCTGGTACTTTTTTTTTGCCCGAATCTAACCAACTATTGAAACAGCCAGGATTACATATTTCAATAGTGACAGTTTTTTATTATTTTCAATTTTAATTATTTTTAAAAACATAGGGGAAATAAGAGCATAACAATCACCTTAAGAAGGACGCTTATTTAACCATATAAAACAGCTTTAATATGTGACTTACACCAATAGGCCAAATCGTTAAGCTGTAGCTCTATAATTCAGTTGACTTCAATCGAGTTTAATTCGCTGCTAGATTCTACGGAGGAAGATGCTCATCGTGCCCCGATCAATAGTGCTCTGTTCACCCCGAGACAACAAGTTAAAGTAAAAACGCGTTTTAAAATTGATTGTAGTGAAAAATCAGAAATTTAATTATGGTGAAAATTGAGGAACAATGTGCACATCATGTTCAGTGCGTACATTATAGTTCAAGATGATTTATGAATTGAATTGGAATTTAACGATCATAAGAGCTTATTTTCCGGTACTCGAAACTATTATATTTTCGACACTTGAGATCCAAGATGTTTTTATTTTTAATTTCTTTTTTGCTGAAAATGGATGCTATAGGAACTGTTCCTCGTGGAAATTTATTTGAGAAAATACGGTTTTCCCAGTTCGCCCCGGGTGCTCATATTGCCCTTATTTTTCCTACCTAAGTATTAAAAGAGTTTTAATCTGCATTTCACACAAGAAAAATCCCTATTAAAAAAAATTGAAAAAGTTTGCCAAACGATTTTGTAACTAAATCCAGCCCTGGCTTCGTCGCAAAAATGATGGATACCTGACCAGCAGTTTGTTCCTCTTCAGCAGTAAAACCTGTTTTCGTGCGGAGACATACACGAAAAGTGCATGTTTCTATAAATAAACCGCGAATCCAAGTGCATTCAGACGAGTGCCGGTTTCGGAACGACTCTTTCTCACCAAGTCTCCAGAAAAAAACAGCCAAAAGCGAAATAAAGAGAGAAAAAATCGTTAGGCCACCTTTCAGGCTGCATAAAAACAAATTGATCAAGGAAATCAACTCTCCTCGGTGAGAGGTATGATTATGCTGATAACGATCATGAACAGTTTGATTTTGAAAAAGGGTATGTTTTGCTCAACCACTGATTTGATTTGATTATATAACACGATTCAGTTGATAACGGTTGAAGATGTGTTAGTTGGTTTTTTGATCAAAACAGGTAGGATTCGACAATCAAGAAATTGTTAATTCAACAAAACTATATTTTTAGAATAACCATAAAAATTGATGGATGAACGTGAAATATTGTTAGAATGATTTCAAACTAACTTGAAGAACACAAAAAAAAAAGTTGTGATTTAAGCCTTTACCTTCGTTTTAATGTAGCGGGTTATCCGGTGGATTTTTGACTTTGACATTGTTGTTGTGTAGAGAGCTTGTAGTTTCAAACAAATTTGTTGTAGTCGTCCCAGATACGGGTTGGTTGTTGTTGTTGATGTTACGAATGTTAATTGTAAATTGTCCCACGATCTCAAAATAGCATTTCTTCTTTCACTTGGCCTCAAGTGAAAAGGCGAAAAGGAAATTCAAACGATCACGTTCGTCGTTTGATGACTGTGGGTGTTTGTTGCAACTTATTGCAACGAATTCTTCTTAAGTTTTTTGTTGAAGAATTGTTGAATATCACAGACTTTTTGTCATGCACTGGATCACTAACTAAGTAAATTTTACTTTTATTTGTAGCGTAAAATTGCTTGTTGTGGTTCACTTTACTTTACTTTGTCGATTAGTAGATTTGAAGTTGATATTGGCAATAGGTGGGATGCCAAAGCCGAAGAGAGAAATAGTTGATCAAAACAGAATTCACAAAAATAACACGTTAAGAGAGTAATCCCAAACTTTTGAGGAATGATTTTTAGCCGAAGAATGTATCACACGCACACAATCACAAAAGCGATCAAGCTTAGAAAAAGGCTAGGAAAGAAAATGTTCCACAAAGTTGACCCTGTAATAACAGGGACAAACTCGTTTAGTTCTGGGTTAGTGCCAATCCGAAAGAAGAATCAAGAAAAATAAACTTTCAAAACAGTTACATTCTCCGGGTTATCCACACTTTTCCAGCGATTCCACATGACCATTCCCGGGAAACTGCCTCCAGAGAAATCGGCAAAATCACTAAACGATCACTAATTTGGACACTAGAAACTACTGGACAATGATCTTCGACGACAATGTCACACTGCCACTGACTGATGATGAACCCCTTCAAGTGAACCGAATCACAAACCGGGAATCCTCACAAACTTTTCACAACTACACGAACACGGTCCGAAAAAAAAAGAGCCAAAATAGGGTCCACTTTCCTTCCGTGTGTGTCTTACGAAATTTTGGTTTTTGTTGTTGCCCGGATCGGTCCCGATCGGTAGGCGAAAATTTACGATCAGCCGCCGCGCCGGATCAAACCAACGAAAGGAAGACGAGATCGGATAAACGAAGAGAATACGAGAACCCGAAAACGATGATCCCTGCCGCGCGCAAACTCTGCCTGCCACTCTCTTTTAAGAAGATTGGTTGGTTGTTGTTGGCTTCGTCGCGTTTCGCGATCGAATGATTGGATGGATCGGAATTGGACGCACTCGGACGTGGTCAAAGCCCGGCAAGTAAGCAAGTCGCCTCACGTAAATGGTATAAGGCAGTTTAGTGAATTGCGCGAAGAATGGTTCGCTGCATATGAACGAGCCGGGGTTGCGATCATCTACATACCTGCTCTAGGTACTACATCACATACGATTGTTGGCGGACGCGTTCGTGCCTTGAAAGATCAGGAACTTTGCACAGTGGGATAAAAAAAACATGAAAATTGCAAAAATTCTAAAAGATAAAAATCGGAGAGAGTAACTAATGATTTGTTTTGGGTTCGTAAAAGAGTAATGAAAGTAAGCTCTCAAACACTTACAACCCGAAGACGAACATAAGATGTTTTTTTTTTAGCAGAGCCGATCGAACCCGAAGTCCGAACAATACCTTCCGTATTGCTCAATTAGGGACGAATCAATCAATCAATGCGAGCGCGACTTTGCAGCAATCACGCAAACTGACGTCAAATGAATAGATTCAAATTAATCGAATAAGCTTTCGATCGGCCACTTAAAAATGACCACACCCGCTGCAATGTTCGGTGTTTGTTATTGGTTTTTGCAAAATAACGGCACTATCACGTAACATTAGGAAGTTTTGTATGGATACCAAAAGTATTCCACCCAAATGGATCATTGTGAAACTGCCGCCAATATCTGATCCATCGGAGTTAATTTAAATTCTTAACCATGACTAATAATTCGCTCGGTTTATTGACACAGATGGCGAAGAGCTGCTTCCAGCTGCCGTAAATAATAGAGAGAAAGAAAAAAACTTCGGCAAACAGTTAAACAGTAAGAACGTCAAAGTAGTATGAAGCGAATAAAAACAAACATTCTGCTGATGATAAGCAACATGTGTGCATTTATAGGCGATCGATCGATTCCCATTGGAGGATTACTGCTACAAGTATTAAATAATAACTAAAACAACAATTGCGAATCGTTGTTGAGTGATAGCAGGCAATCGTCATCTTCCCGGTCAATTGAAAGGTTATCATCGACCGGTCCGGGAGGAGAATGATCGAGCGAAATGGCCAGTTCAACCTTTCGTGGACCATAAATATTACCACCACCACGATCGAGACGATGACTATTGGACAAGATAACGATACCTCCTATGGTTCAACCAACAGAAGTAGCATTAGCAGCATCATTGTAAGGTATCAGGGAATAAACCACTGACACAGTTCAACCGAAACGACACGAAAACACAGTGTGGTGTGATGTTGGATTTTTTTTTCGATTTTGTTTTGGTTATTATTTTCTTCAGAAAATTGATTATATTATAAACAAAACAAAAAACTCGTATTGAATTCACTTTACAGGTCATGGGAATCTTTCTGACAAATGCAAATAAAAGTATGTTTGCATGTAGATAGTTAGATAATCAACCACGGGTGCACGGATTCACCCCAGTTTTGCCAACGTGCTAGTTTTCATTCTTTAGGTTTTTGTTCTACAAATCTCGAATCCATCTCATAAAATCCCGTCAACTTTTCTCTCAAATGGCCAGGATTCGACCAGACCGAACTGAACGCCATCAGCACTTTAAAAATGTACTTCATAAGAATGTGAAGTTTAGCTCAGAGCAAACATTTTTTTAACAAATTTAAGGAAAAATTTAAGTTGACATTTTAACTCTGTTTTTTTTTTGTTTTTTTATGAAAAAAAAAAACAAAAAAAAAACAGAAAAAGACAAAAAAAAACAAAAAAAACAAAAAAAAACAGCTGAGAGCGAAAATGGCAACTAAAATTTTTCGCTTAAATTTGTAAAAAAATAAGATAAATTTAACCATGTTGTCAAAAAGATAAGCGAATTATTCAATACTTTTCGTTTCTTTCTCGTTTTAATTCGTGATTGTAGGAAAAAGTCCAGTAAGACGAACACCCAAGGTAGAATTGAAATAGAAAAACCTATATTGCTTTTCTCATAACAGTTTTCGTGCAGATTAGCAGTTTAAGTTGATTGCTATCGCATTAACCATTGGAACAAGTAAATTTCCTCCATCAAGACTGTTTTTATAGTAATTTTAAACATGCTTGCAAACTACACTTTTCAAAAATGATCGGGTAAAACGGACACTGCGTGGAAAAGGGACATTTTCCCCGAAAAATTGCTGTAAAAATAAATATTTTTGTGAGTTAAGTATTTGAAAACGTTCTTAAACCAAAATGAAAAAAAAAACTGACGACCGCCAAGGTCTTTTGCAGGCATATAAAGGAACAACCCACATCTTGAAATACCTCTGGAGAAACTTATGTGTCCGTTTAACCCTACATTTAGGTGTCTAGCTTATCCGCCGAAGCAACTTTTTTTCAATAAGTTTGATGCTCAAGCCCTTTG